>NW_027206107.1:442500-445000 GCF_024711535.1 Dipodomys merriami
TTTTACATGTTCTTGCCTTGGAGAGAAAAAAAAGAATGAGATGATAAACATGAATTTGTCGAGTCTAAAAAGCTTTCATTATATATACATGTATATCTATCAAAACATCATATTGTGCATATGCATAAATATATTTCCGGGGCTGGGAAGGTGGCTCAGTAATAGAGTGCTTACCTTGCATGCATGAGGCCCTGGGTTCGATTCCTCAGCACCACATAAGCAAAAAGAAAAAAGCCTGAAGTGGTGCTGTGGCTCAAGTGGTAGAGCGCTAGCCTTGAGCTGAAGAGCTGAGGGACAGTGCCCAGGCCCAGAGTTCAGGCCCCACGACCGGACCCAAAAAAAATAAAAAAAAATAAAATATATTTCCAAGTCCATTAAAAATTTAAAAACACAGGTAAATAAAATCAGATATTTGAGCAAAACCTGATGGATAGGAGAGGTTTAAAAAAATTCTAGGGGCTGGGAAGGTGGTTCAGTGGTAGAGTGCTTGCCTTGCATGCATGAGGCCCTGGGTTTGATTCCTCATCACTGCATAAGCAGAAAACTCCAGACGTGGTGCTGTGGCTCAAGTGGTAGAGCGCTAGCCTTGAGCTGAAGAGCTGAGGGGCAGTGTCCAGACCCATAGTTCAGGCCCCAGGACCAAAAAAAAAAAAAAAAACATTATAAACAAGCCAGGCACCGGTAGCTCATGCCTGTTATCCTAGCTACTAAGGAGGCTGAGATCTGAGGATCATGGTTCAAAGCCATCTGGGGCAGGAAAGTCCCTGAGACTCTTATCTCCAATAAACCACCAGAAAATTGGAAATGGCACTGTGGCTCAGGTGGTAGAGCATTCTCCTTGAGCTGAAGAACTGAGGGACAGTGCCCAGGCCCAGAGTTCAAGCCCCATGACCGACCAGAAAAAAAAAAATCTAAACAACATAGAAAGTATGTTTGAATTTATATAGCATTTAAAAGCAGGCAAACACGGAGTACAATGGCTCAAATCTGAAATTCTATCTACTTAGGAGGTGGAGATCTGGAGGATCAATTTTGAGGCCAGCTTGGGCAAAAAGACTAGGGGATTCCATCACCTCACTCAACAGGTGGACACATGGCACAAGACTAAAATCCCAGCTAAGTGGGGATGCACAAATAGGAGGAATCTGGCCAAGGCTAGTCTAGACATAAAGAATATAAAAGATTCTTCATGGTGATAGAGTCATACAACTTTGATAAAAAAATTTATAATAGCCAAGTAATATTTTTTTTTTTACATTTTTTTTTTTTTTAGGGGTCCGGTCGTGGGGCCTGAACTCTGGGCCTGGGCGCTGTCCCTCAGCTCTTCAGCTCAAGGCTAGCGCTCTACCACTTGAGCCATAGCGCCACTTCCGGCTTTTTTTCTTTTTGCTTATGTGGTGCTGAGGAATCAAACCCAGGGCCTCAGGCATGCAAGGCAAGCGCTCTACCACTGAGCCACCTTCCCAGCCCAGTAATATTTTTGTGTGCATGTGCTAGTACTGTGGCTTGAACACAGGGCCTGTCCCTGGTCCTTAACATTCTACCAGTTAGCCACAGTTCTGCTTCAACATTTTGGGTGCATAACTGGAGAGTCTCACAGACTTCTCTTTCTAGGTGGGCTTTGAAGCTTGATCCTCAGATCTAAGTCTCCTGAATAGCTAGGATCACACACGTGAGCCACCAAGGCCCAGCCTCATTCATGACTCCTCTTTGTATCTGTTTTCCTATGATTTTTTTTTTTTGTTAGTCCTGGGGCTTGAACTCTGAGCTAGAATCTGTCCCTGAGCTTCTTTTGCTCAAGGCTAATGCTCCACCACTTGAGCCACAGAGCTACTTCCAGCTTTTTCTAAGTAGTTTATTGAAGATAAGAGTCTCTAGCTGGCTTCAAACTGCAATCCTCAGATCTCAGCCTCCTGAGTAGCTAGGCTTATAGATATCAGCCACCAACACCAGGCTTCCTATGACCTTGAGAGTTCTCTTAACTTCTTCTTAGCTAATCCTTTGTTTCTCAAGTCCCATTATACTTAATCACAGTTTATATTAAACTTTCACAGTTCAAATTATTATGGTTTCTTGATTAGATATTGGCTTCGAAAGAACAGAGACCTGAAGAGGCCTTCAGAGATGGGATTTAAGAATTAGTTTGATCTTCTACGCATCCTTGAGTGTTTGTTGCACTAACTCTTTTTGCTTTGGGCTTCAATACATTCCAGAACAATATCTGGTAAGGTTTAGAATGCTAAAATGAATCAAGCAATGCTGGGCACTGGTGGCTCATGCCCATAATCCTACCTACTCAGGAGGCTGAGAGCTGAGGATTGCAGTTCAAAGCCAGCCTGGTCAGGAAAGTCTGTGAGACTCTTATACCCTATTAACTACAAAAAAGCAGGAAATGGAGCTGTGACTTTAGTGGCAGAACACTAATTCTCCTTGTGCAAAAGAAGCTCAGGGACAGCGTCCAGGCCCCAAGTTCAAGCATCAGGCCTTGCACAGAAAAAAC